>NW_026042322.1:1353243-1393243 GCF_023856365.1 Brienomyrus brachyistius
GGGCACTACAAAAATGGACAGTAATCAAGGGGAGGTCTGTGTCATAAAAACGGGGGCTACAAAATGCACAGTACTCAAGGGAAGGTCTGTGTCATGAAAACGGGGGCTACAAAATGCACAGTAATCAAGGGAAGATCTGTGTCATGAAAACGGGGGCTACAAAATGCACAGTAATCAAGGGAAGATCTGTGTCATGAAAACGGGGGCTACAAAATGCACAGTAATCAAGGGGAGGTCTGTGTCATGAAAACGGGGACTACAAAAATGGACAGTAATCAAGGGGAGGTCTGTGTCATGAAAACGGGGGCTACAAAATGCACAGTAATCAAGGGGAGGTCTGTGTCATGAAAACGGGGGCTACAAAATGCACAGTAATCAAGGGGAGGTCTGTGTCATGAAAACGGGGGCTACAAAATGCACAGTAATCAAGGGGAGGTCTGTGTCATGAAAACGGGGGCTACAAAATGCACAGTAATCAAGGGAAGATCTGTGTCATGAAAACGGGGGCTACAAAATGCACAGTAATCAAGGGGAGGTCTGTGTCATGAAAACGGGGATACAAAATGCACAGTAATCAAGGGGAGGTCTGTGTCATGAAAACGGGGGCTACAAAATGCACAGTAATCAAGGGGAGGTCTGTGTCATGAAAACGGGGACTACAAAATGCACAGTAATCAAGGGGAGGTCTGTGTCATGAAAACGGGGACTACAAAATGCACAGTAATCAAGGGGAGGTCTGTGTCATGAAAACGGGGGCTACAAAATGTACAGTAATCAAGGGAAGATCTGTGTCATGAAAACGGGGGCTACAAAATGCACAGTAATCAAGGGAAGATCTGTGTCATGAAAACGGGGGCTACAAAATGCACAGTAATCAAGGGGAGGTCTGTGTCATGAAAACGGGGGCTACAAAATGCACAGTAATCAAGGGAAGATCTGTGTCATGAAAACGGGGGCTACAAAATGCACAGTAATCAAGGGGAGGTCTGTCTCATGAAAACGGGGGCTACAAAATGCACAGTAATCAAGGGGAGGTCTGTGTCATGAAAACGGGGGCTACAAAATGCACAGTAATCAAGGGAAGATCTGTGTCATGAAAACGGGGGCTACAAAAATGGACAGTAATCAAGGGGAGGTCTGTGTCATAAAAACGGGGGCTACAAAATGCACAGTACTCAAGGGAAGGTCTGTGTCATGAAAACGGGGGCTACAAAATGCACAGTAATCAAGGGAAGATCTGTGTCATGAAAACGGGGGCTACAAAATGCACAGTAATCAAGGGAAGATCTGTGTCATGAAAACGGGGGCTACAAAATGCACAGTAATCAAGGGGAGGTCTGTGTCATGAAAACGGGGACTACAAAAATGGACAGTAATCAAGGGGAGGTCTGTGTCATGAAAACGGGGGCTACAAAATGCACAGTAATCAAGGGGAGGTCTGTGTCATGAAAACGGGGGCTACAAAATGCACAGTAATCAAGGGGAGGTCTGTGTCATGAAAACGGGGGCTACAAAATGCACAGTAATCAAGGGGAGGTCTGTGTCATGAAAACGGGGGCTACAAAATGCACAGTAATCAAGGGAAGATCTGTGTCATGAAAACGGGGGCTACAAAATGCACAGTAATCAAGGGGAGGTCTGTGTCATGAAAACGGGGGCTACAAAATGCACAGTAATCAAGGGGAGGTCTGTGTCATGAAAACGGGGGCTACAAAATGCACAGTAATCAAGGGGAGGTCTGTGTCATGAAAACGGGGACTACAAAATGCACAGTAATCAAGGGGAGGTCTGTGTCATGAAAACGGGGACTACAAAATGCACAGTAATCAAGGGGAGGTCTGTGTCATGAAAACGGGGGCTACAAAATGTACAGTAATCAAGGGAAGATCTGTGTCATGAAAACGGGGGCTACAAAATGCACAGTAATCAAGGGAAGATCTGTGTCATGAAAACGGGGGCTACAAAATGCACAGTAATCAAGGGGAGGTCTGTGTCATGAAAACGGGGGCTACAAAATGCACAGTAATCAAGGGAAGATCTGTGTCATGAAAACGGGGGCTACAAAATGCACAGTAATCAAGGGGAGGTCTGTCTCATGAAAACGGGGGCTACAAAATGCACAGTAATCAAGGGGAGGTCTGTGTCATGAAAACGGGGGCTACAAAATGCACAGTAATCAAGGGAAGATCTGTGTCATGAAAACGGGGGCTACAAAATGCACAGTAATCAAGGGAAGATCTGTGTCATGAAAACGGGGGCTACAAAATGCACAGTAATCAAGGGAAGATCTGTGTCATGAAAACGGGGGCTACAAAATGCACAGTAATCAAGGGGAGGTCTGTCTCATGAAAACGGGGGCTACAAAATGCACAGTAATCAAGGGGAGGTCTGTGTCATGAAAACGGGGGCTACAAAATGCACAGTAATCAAGGGGAGGTCTGTGTCATGAAAACGGGGGCTACAAAATGCACAGTAATCAAGGGGAGGTCTGTGTCATGGAAACGGGGGCTACAAAATGCACAGTAATCAAGGGGAGGTCTGTGTCATGAAAACGGGGGCTACAAAATGCACAGTAATCAAGGGGAGGTCTGTGTCATGGAAACGGGGGCTACAAAATGCACGGTAATCAAGGGGGTGTGTGTCATGAAAACGGGGGCTACAAAATGCACGGTAATCAAAGGGAGGTCTGTGTCATGAAAACGGGGGCTACAAAATGCACAGTAATCAAGGGAAGATCTGTGTCATGAAAACGGGGGCTACAAAATGCACAGTAATCAAGGGAAGATCTGTGTCATGAAAACGGGGGCTACAAAATGCACAGTAATCAAGGGAAGATCTGTGTCATGAAAACGGGGGCTACAAAATGCACAGTAATCAAGGGGAGGTCTGTCTCATGAAAACGGGGGCTACAAAATGCACAGTAATCAAGGGGAGGTCTGTGTCATGAAAACGGGGGATACAAAATGCACAGTAATCAAGGGGAGGTCTGTGTCATGAAAACGGGGGCTACAAAATGCACAGTAATCAAGGGGAGGTCTGTGTCATGGAAACGGGGGCTACAAAATGCACAGTAATCAAGGGGAGGTCTGTGTCATGAAAACGGGGGCTACAAAATGCACAGTAATCAAGGGGAGGTCTGTGTCATGGAAACGGGGGCTACAAAATGCACAGTAATCAAGGGGAGGTCTGTGTCATGAAAACGGGGGCTACAAAATGCACGGTAATCAAGGGGAGGTCTGTGTCATGAAAACGGGGGCTACAAAATGCACAGTAATCAAGGGGAGGTCTGTGTCATGAAAACGGGGCTACAAAATGCACAGTAATCAAGGGGAGGTCTGTGTCATGAAAACGGGGGCTACAAAATGCACAGTAATCAAGGGGAGGTCTGTGTCATGAAAACGGGGACTACAAAATGCACAGTAATCAAGGGGAGGTCTGTGTCATGAAAACGGGGGCTACAAAATGCACAGTAATCAAGCTCCCACCCTTTACTGTATTGTGGCCCTTAATTTAAAGCCTCAAAGTCTACGTAAGAGTAGAACAGCCATCGCACCTTGGTTTTGTTAGCTGAGGCCCAACGTGGCCAAAAAGCCAAGGTAGATAGAGAACTCTCTGCTCTCTGGGTATCGACCTTCTCTCCGCCGCCTGAGAAGTCGGAGAAATGGCGGCGCGACACAACCAGTGCGCGCTGTTGATATTCAAACGGAGTATGCGATCTGGAAATCTCATTACGCTTACGAGCCAAAAATGACGGAGATGTGCTGCAACGCATTACGCCGAGCCCGAATTCTTACCAGTGCCCTGTCGCTGATCGCCTTTTAATGTGTCGTTCACCAAGCCTAATGCTGCCGTAAACACAATGCCCGAGTACATGGACCCAAGGAGAAAAACAATTAACAGAACAACGCAGACCTGTCTGTTAGTCTGTGCAACGTGGTGTCAGTTTCTATAGGATGGATGGTCTGCTCCCTCTTTTTATATCCATTCAGAGGGAAATGTCTTTGTGGAAACAGCTGCTTCATGCTTGTTGGGGCATCTAATGGTCCGAACAGCACCCACAGCCGGCTAAAATTGCATTAAAACGTTACTTCATCTCCGGCATGGAGTACATTGATTGCCTCATTTTTACTGCCAGCAATATGCAATAAATGACAGGGTGTCCAATTCTACCCTCTGAGGTGTGAAAGGGAACAATCGCGTTAGCCGGCCCTGTGCAGAAACGACACCCCTGCCGCGGAAATCTGAATGGCGGGTATCATTTATGCTGGTCAACTCGCCTCAAACGGATGATCATGGCAAATTACATTTATTACCCCCTTTGCCGCTGGTGTCATTATATGCGACAACTTTTCTTAGTTTCTTCATTGTCTTCAAATAACTAGATTTTATTTTTTTTTAAGAGAAGGAAGTGAAGTTCAAGTAACAAGCAGAGCCGGCCCACAAAGCCTCTCTCTGCAAGTTCACGTCCAACTTCTTCAAGCCCTGGACGATGGAGTTTTCCCGTTGTGTCTTCGGCTGACCAGAATAGAGCGTTCCTCTTATGCAGTACGTAACTGGCTTTCCTCCACTAGGGGGTGTACGAGGTGGGAGAGCGATGGGGTACATCAGCAGGCTTCTCCATAAGTACTTCTAAGGGACTCGTCCCCCTCCCCCCTTGGCGCTGTGTCTCCCGTGGACTATATAAAGCACCATCAGCTTGGCTAGGGAGCCACTCAGCTGGGTGTGACACTGAACTGGATAAAAAACTAAACCGGAATGAAAATGTAGGAGAACTACAAAAAAGCAAGGATACAACATGGCCGGCAAGATTTGCAGGCCTAGAATACTAGTCTCCACTGTCCTGCGTACTTGCTACCGAAGCCTTCTTCCTTATGATGGATTTGTCTTGTGCTGCAATTCTCTAAATTGATCCCAGAGGCACAGCGCTCGACCTATCACCTCCTAAATGAGGCGCACTGGGAACCCCGGAGTCGTGTCTTTTCAGCAGGAAACCCTCCACACGAATGCCCTGGCCTCATTATTTCACAGATGAAACTAGGATCACAATCAACGCCTGCTTGCAGACAGTCACTCACCTCAACACCTACCCAAAACAACCTCAAAAAAGCTACCTTTACACACGTCCTTCTTCCGAAGGTTCAGCGGTTAATCTCCCAAGATGTGGAATTCTCTGATGAGGCAAGAAACAATTGGGTGCACAGAAGATAGCGATGGCTCTTCTGCTTCTAGACGGAAGCGGACCAGGGGAAAACGATCCTGGCGGGTCAATGGGAGTGCGGTACTCTGGTGATGAACCGTATCTCCAGATCTGAGATCTCCTGCTAGACCTCATTATTGATATGATGGCTTCCTCTGTTTGATGTAACCCAAGATTCTGTACCCTGTTTCCAAAATGATGACTGATTCCTCCTCCTCGTAACCATTTTTCACAGCGAGGTGTTTATGCTTTTCATGGGTTTCCTTCTTACTGATGCTAATAGCAAACCTTCACCCTTTTATGAGTAATAATTTATTTATAGAAAAATATAGCCACCATAATTATCTCCTGCTTAGAAAGTCTTAGAGTTTAAGCTTCTGCTTGATACATACATCCATGTAAAACTGTCGTTGTCAAATGGTCACGTCTACAGTCTCCTGTCACTGCTAATCACTGCTAATCAGTCATAGCTAATCAGGTGATTGAAAAGTAAAACATATTTTTGGCTCTGTTGTCTTTTCATAACTTCCCTTTCATGCACTGATGTATTGGGGGGGGGGGGGTGGTTTTATTTATATTTTGCCATACACCAACACAATTCTCAATGTTGAGAAAATCTGTTTATCAATTCACACTTCCATCGGCTTATATTTTCGCACTCCCTCGATGTACGAACCAGCAGCCGTTCGGCGTGTTCCACTGATCCAACTGCTCGCACCGTCGATGTACTCCAACCCTCTGCTCTGATAACCCGCCTACCGTGAAACAATTATAATTAATCCAATTTTCCCTCTCAAGGAGCTTTTTCACGTTCGTAAACCTTGAGGAACGCTTGGTTGAGCACAGTGCTGTTAGATGAAATGTTTTGTTTAGTCTATTTTTTTTTTTTTTTGACGAGACCAATTCAGAACTGGCTCACTCATTACCTGTCCTGAATTAGAAAAAAATAAAGAAAAGTGCTTTGTACCTCATGCGGCTTGTGTTGGATTAAAGGAAACGGTTCGGCTTTTGGTGGGAAATAAAGATCATGCCAAGAAAAACCAGACGAGCTGATTAAACCCAAATGGGGGTGTGATTCAAACCCGGGACTTGCTGCCAAGAAGTTGCTGCGCAGCCCCCATAGATGCCCCCGTTACGCTTGGCTAAGCTACTTGACCCCAATGAGCATCCAGCTGTCTGAATTGGGTAGGAGTTCAGCCCTAATGCTAAACTATGCGTCATGGGTGTCGTTAGGTCTGGTCACTCGGGGCAGTAGCCCAGAGTATTGAAAGCCGAGCGCCGAGTATTTTAGCCCAAAAACAAAAAACAAAGACAAATAAAGTCAAGCGTTGACATACTCCTGATCTTGTCAATAGCGTAAATCCTCTGTTGATTTACTGAATAACAATCAGATGTGTTTTATTATTTTTTTTTATTGTCTTTTATTGTCTTTTCATGCTGTTATACTCTGCCTCACTGTGTTTACAGCAGAGCGAAGGACCTACCCCTTAGAGGCCCCTAAATGGCTCCGCCTTCCCGGCTCGCCAACACCTGCGCTGCGCCAGACACCTGTGCAAAAAAAACCAGACTCCGGCTATTCAACCAGAACTAGACCAGTCCTGCCTACTGACTGGGGGGGGGCGGTGCAGCCAGACGCTTGCTGATGAGATGGGCGCCGCCGGTTCCCGTGACCTGCCGATGAGAATCGGAATACTACCAAGGAGCGATGCATTACTCTGTGGCTGAAAGCGCAGGTGGGGGGAGGTGGGGGGAGGTGGGGGGAGGCGGGGGGAGGTGGGGGGAGGTGGGGGGAGGCGGGGGGAGGTGGGGGGAGGCGGGGGGAGGTGGGGGGAGGCGGGGGGAGGTGGGGGGAGGTGACGCAGAGTGACCAGCGTGCAGTGAATGCGGAACAACTAATCTGTTTATCAAAATGAAGCCGCTTCATAATTTCAGCAGCATAGTCCTGTATATAAAAATATTTACAATGACGATAATAATCCAACATTGGATATATACTGTGCTTTTAATAACCCAAACATGCTGACAATATTCAATAACATGAAAATGGCTTGAATAGCATTAATATATAAAGCTACAGAATCAGAATGTCTCAAGCAGAAGGAGCAAAAGGCACATGGGGACAATCCTGGTATCGTGAGGAGGCAGGGGGACGGACCCAGGCACGGCAGCCGCGGGTGAGGTGTCCGAACGGCACGTGGAATGGCGGTGGGGGCCCCAGGTGTGCCGACACCGGCCCGGCTATTTGTGGAAATTTACCGAGGAGGGAAAACAAATCAGACAGGCAGGGAGGCAGCGAGCTGTTCCCGAGCACAAACATCTGCGCGGGTCCCTGTTTGTTTAAAGAGGGGCCAACAAAAATAAAGCAGGCACACACACACACACACACACACACACACACACACACACACACACACATGCAGGTTTGGCCAGGATGACGGGGGAAAGTGTGGGGGTAGAGATTTATGGGGGCGGGGGGCAGCGTCTCCATTGTCAGATAAATCTGAACACTTGAGATTTCGCTCTCAGTTCCATTTGCGTTGTCATGCGGTACATCTCCCACCTCCCACCCCCCACCCCCGACTCACACTCCCCTCCCAGACTCCTGGCTCAGAAGGGAGAGCCAAAGCACTTTCACATAGACGTGAGGCACTCTCACATCATTCCACCTCTGCTACTGCTCTCTGGTTTAAAGAAAAAATAAAGAACCCCCCCCCCCCCAATAAAGAATTCAGGGCGCTCAGTGATTAAAGCTTTCACCTTGGCAAAGCATCTCCTGACCAGAGCGAATCACTTCAATTAATTCCATTGATTCTGGAGTGAATGTCAGAACGGGGGGGAGAGAGAGGGAGAGAGAAAAGTTGGGGGTTCATATCTGACGTCCTGCGAAAATAGGAGAAGTGGTAAAAAAAAAAAAACGGAATTCTCCGGCAAGATTGGAGCTGTCCTCAAAGGGTGAGGCACATCCACAGTAGGAGCTATGGGGGGGGGGGGGGGACTCTTAAGGCTTGCTTCTGAGATTTAAGTGCCGCTGCTCACTAGCAGAAGCGTACCTCAAGGGAGTCTAATCGTTATCAGGCAGTGTTCCCCTGGAAGCAGAATCTGTCACCATTGCCGTGGCGACCGCTCCTTGCATTCCACAAAACAGGTAGGCTCACAGGCGCCCCCTGGCTATGGCCGGAAGGCGGGACGCTTGCATAAGTCATTCCCCGAGGCCTCCCTTAACTCTCAAGGACTGGCGGCCACGGCCTGTTCCACAGAGTTCATCAGTGCTGGGGAAATAAAACACCCACATATTAAATGATCGTCTGATCCACCCACGCCACCGTAAATTAGCTAACCTTTATCTGGCGGACGGAACAGGAGGAGCGGCCCTCGCCTTTTGAACATTTAATTGCTTTGTTAGAGGAAAATAAATTCAATATCTTTAAAGGTCAAGGTTTGATATTTCGAATTATAAAGCTGCTTTAATCACCGGGGTCAGATACGGCACGCTGAAGACCCAAACACGAAGGCCCGCACGTACAGTCGACAGAATCAGGATGCGCAGTCCGGCATGTGACCAGGAAGGACTCGGCAGATCTCCTGTGAAGGAAACCAGTACCCTTTTCCTCTCTGAAGCCAAACCAAAGTTATGCACCTGTCCAATCAACACAGGTTGGAAGAGCAAACACTCTTATCACATCCTTTAGTCCTCACACTGGTCATTCACAGATTGATAAGCAGGGATGGACACAACTGGTGCGCAAGTACGCATTCACCTTTAAAAGCAATACGTGGTGACAATGGATTGTGGTAACGGTATTAATGCGTACTTATTTTATGTGCATTTGCGCCGATATGAAAGCAAAATATAATGCATTTTAATCTTATATGCGGCATAAAGGTTAAAATGCAAGGTATTTTCTTGTCATACTGCAGCAACATAAATGCCGGCCTGTTGCAGTCACCAGAGGTGGAAAGTTCAGGTTCCGAAAGTACTAATCCAGACCAAGATTTTGCTTCAACCAACCATAGTACTCAACTGATTGCTGAAACGAAACTCTTATCTGGGTTTTTACTTCCTGAACTTTCCACCTTTAGCTGTCACCCAGTCACACCGGGCAACTTAGAGACACAAACTGGCCTAAATACACATTTCTGCAAAGATAACTGTAGACCCCCCCCAGCACTAACCCCTGATCCAACACAAGATTCACACGAAAAACACGAAGATCTAGAATCATACCCTCAATAGCAGTCTCTGTAAAAGCAAAAAAAAAATGACAAATACAACTAACACATAAAGATAAATGCAATGAGGCAATCGAGGGGGGTGCCTGGATGGGTAGGGGGGTAATCATGATCAAAAGAATAATAAAAGGTTTGAAGCAGAAGAGCACATTCGTATAGGCAGCAGGGGAACCTAGCGGCAGCTGTGTGATGCCATAGATCCATATTTATCTGCATCTCTTATCCAATCAGGGCCCTGCATGGCACCGTCTCCATCGATACCAGCATCAAAAGCAGCCCTCCTCCATCTCATATGGCACTGGGGCTTGCCGGACTGACATCGACGCTTCCACATGACAGCCGGTGCCGGACCCCGACCCACCTCGAGCCCGCCACGTTGGCGCAGCCGGCTTTCCCCAAGAGAACCCGCGAGAGTGGGCACCCTTCCGTGGGTAACTGCCGGAGCCTTCCGTGGCTGCGGTGGGCAGATTATCAGGGAGACGTTCCGTATGGATTGGGCGCCACCACAACAGAGGACCCGTGCCAGCGGGCTGTGCCGGTGCCCAGCTCACAAGCTCGTCTGTTTGATGCAAAAATTCGTGTGCGCCTCTTAAAATAAAACGTTGCGACTGCTTCTATGAATTCTGGACCATTCTGGCTCTTCGCGAAACACGGAGCCGGAGTGAGGCTGAGTCGACAGGCGTGGACGGCCGGATCAGAGACTCGGAGGACTTGCCAACTGTAGGGAAACTCTGGCCGTGATGTCGAACCAAAGATCACAAGGGGATTTGTTGGAAAGGAAGGTAGAATAAAAGAGTGATACCTTATATACCCCTGTGGGGAAATTCCTGTTTCTCTTACCCCATCTTGCTCTCCATGAGATGGGGGGGGGTCACATAGCAGGGTGGGCTAGCATCTGCAACCCAGGAATTTTTGGGGGTAACGAGTCTTGCTCATGGACCCAAATGGCGGCGCCAGTCTACTTTGAGCCTGTGACCTTCCAATCACCTGCTGAGCCACACAGTGCCCCCCCCCCCCATGCTTTATGTCGATTGGGTGGGAAAGAAATACATGCGTGAAAAAGCTGTTTTAGTGGATAAGAATGTGCTTAGTAGAATTAATTAACAGTGCATTGACTCATTGGATGATGTCTGCTTTAGGCATCCGGGACCACTCTCATCAGTCCTCAAAAGCCCCCCACCATGACCCGAAATCCCAAAACTATACAGTATTGTTTACAAAAGGTAGATATATTATATCCCAGGACTACAGGAGGTGAAGAGCGATTCGAACCAGGAAGGCAGTTTTGTTAATTTTGTGAAGGTCTCTCTACTTGGAACATCCCTTCGTACTTTTGATATTGCCATAGCAACTTGCACAGGAGCCACGAATAGACAAATCCACTTGGCCTTTAAAAATAATATAATAAAGTGAGCCAATTTGATGCACCAATTAAAAACGCACATTTGGGGGGAGGTTGGGGGGGGGGTCCCTATGGTGCCCAAAGCTCCATGGCTCCGGAACAGCCCCCATCGCCTTCCAGGAAGTTGGGTGAACAGTCGGCTTCTATTACTTTGCTGCATAGCCAAAGCGTCCAACCAAAATTAACCCTGAGTTCATACAGCTGCCTACTGTCACTCACACATATCAAACATCATGCCCAATGTTCCAGCCAATGGTTCCTCCTGGAATTTGACCAGGAGCCTGTAAAACTGTCTGTCTGTATCCAACAAAATAAATATTATTTTATTAACACTATTAATTAATCGTGTCCATTCATGCTGCATATGCATTTTAAAGTACAGTGTAGTTTGTTTAATTATGTCAACCCTGTAGCCAATCACATCATTTGATGTTTAGACCAGCTTATCCTACTGGGTCACGGGGGGTCCGGAGCCTATCCCAGAATCAATGGGCACGAGGCAGGGAACAACCCAGGATGGGGGGCCAGCCCATCGCAGGGCACACTCACACACCATTCACTCATGCATGCACAGCTATGGGCAATTTAGCAACCTGTCAGGCTATTGCCTTTTTTTAATCTATCAGATAAGGTTTGACCTATGTGTTGTTTCATTGACATGCCTTCCTGTTCGCAGGATTCCCTGAATGCCTACATCTGCCTGCCCTTTGATCCTCCATTTAAAGGCCTTGATATTCTTGCAGGATCCCAAAGACTTCAGCAAAACGTGGTCATCGACCAATGAGTAATCTGTTGTGCAAAGGCAGAGCGTAAAAAATGAATCAACCAAAGCCTTTGAAGATCAAGGGATCTGTTAGGATCCCACCCAAGCACAAGATCAGAGCACCTGGACCCAGCTTGGTCTCCTTCTTCAGAAGACGAAAGATGATAATACTCTAAATAATGATGATTGCATAGAAAATTAAATGTGACAAATGAGCGATAAAAGCCAAAGTGGTGCCGAGGGACGAGTGGGGAGGGTTGATGGAGAGTAATTAGGGAAGTTAGGGGAAAGTGCAGTGCACTGCAATGCAGTGTCCAGGTGGGTAAATGGACCACACAGAATCTACGCCACCCATTGGTCCAGGTGATGCAGAGGCGGGGCCAAATCATGTTCCGATGATGCCATGGCAACAGGGAGACCTCAAATCAAAAATGGAAATGGCAGGAGTTTCCCTCACCATTGACACTTCCCAGTTTAATCCAGCTATATTGCCAATGTGATAATGACCACACCCCCATCCCTACCCGCAATGTACTGTATCTCACCTGGCACTCATTTAATATGAACCCTACTGACTAATTCTACAGATATTAGGTGTCCCAGATATTAGAAAATTTATGTGAAATTCTACTATTCTACATATATGTAGACCAAGGGAGGAAGAATCCGGACTGCAGGAATAAATTCACATAGCGCCAACGCAGGGCTGATGAGCATTGTTCCTGCAATTAATTTTAATCACGGCGAACCGAAGCAGCTGTCCGGCGCTTAATCAGATATCACGTCTTCGGATGAAACAAACAAAACGTCCCCGTTATTAGACTGCAATTAGCGCAGCGCATATGAGAGCCTCGCTCCGGCGAGCGCGTTACATTAGTGAGGAACTGGGGGACGAAAGACGGCGCAGATGCAGGAATGCCGGGGGTGTCAGTGTGTGTGTGTGTGTGTGTGCGTGTCGGGGGGGGGGAGGGGGGGGTTAGTCAAGAGACTAGGACTTTATGAGGGCTGCTTGGTGCCAGATGATTTCCAGCATTCGGAGACCTGAATCAGGCTGAAGAGAGGCCAAGACCAGGATGCCTAGTTACATCTGTGGCAGAACTCAGTCCTGATACACACTCAGCAGTAGAATGAGAAAGCAATACTTATTGCTTGGAGTGTCGGCCAATAGGAGTGCAGGCTGGTGGTTAAGGACACAGGCATAAAAGAGAATGGTTTATTTGAACCTGCAGGTGTAGCCTTGGGCCATGTGTTATACCCTGAAAAAAAGGCACATCACCAGAAATTCAGGTCATAACATGGGATCCGGTGCCTCAGATAGTGATAAATGATGCATGTCACCTCCCGTTCTTGTTTGATCACTCTTTCAGGTTTAAAGTTGTCGATTGGTTATTGTTTAGTAGGTGGCAAGGCTAGATTCCCCAGACAGCAAAAGTTTCAGTATACAATGCAGAAGATACATCATTAGTAGTAGGTGGAGAGTAATAGTGCGGGGGGGGGTGGAGCAGAGCCTTGGCGGGGAGCCAGCGAACCTCCAGATGGGCTCGTCACTTGGACGCCGAGTGAGAGACTGATTAAGGTCAGGCCCGCTGTGAGTTACTGTCCATGAAAAACTCGCTTCTGGTGGTTGTGAACACAAACCTAAGACACAGAGGTTAAAGGAGGGAATGTGCCTGTTTTATTGACGGCCTTATAATGGAACTGACAGATGAATCGAGAGACACACAAAACAATAAACAAGCCAAAATCAGACCCCTAACCATAAGCTTAACCTTAACCCAAAGCCTAACCCAAAGTCTAATCCTAAACGTAACCCTAAACCGAACCCTAAACTCAATTCATTTCATAAAAGGTGAGTAGAAGGGCCTGCTCTCCAACCTCATCCTTAACTTGCAAGTTCCACGCCTGCCCTGGGGTTCACATGTTCATACAGACACACGTGTGACACAGTAATGTCAATCTGCAACATGCCCCAAACATACACTCAGATCTATGGATTGAAAAATGAGGCCTTTCACTAGGCAAGGATCCCCAGTCTTAGGTGCAGGTCTTGGGTGTAAGGAGCACGTCATTAGTCAGAGAGCTTAACCGAAAGGTAGGGGAAGGGTCTGCTCCTCTTTCGCCGATCTCATTCTTACTGGGTTAACAATTCACCTGCTCGCTAACTGGCCTGGCTCCGCGCTCCACTTGACGCTGCTGAGAAGGACTACACACTTCTCCGGGTCACCTCTCCTCCCAAGAGGTTCTGATGAAATGCACTCGAGCTCAAACCATCAAATAAAGATTCGGAGCCGCTCCGACTACGCGGCTGAGGGATCCTTATTAAGTCCGAGCAAGGGTCAACAATTCAACACGGCTATGTCCAAGTGCACATTATCTCCGAGATGAAATTTAATCAGGCCACCCTGTTCTCCTAAGTGACGAAAAAAGTCATTAGTCTCTTAATATCGCGCAGAATAATAATAATTAAAAAAATCACAACGGGCACCTTTATATCTGCACTTGCAGCAGCTGGACGCATCTGAAGTAGAGGAATACTTGGGTGCTTGAGTCCATTTTTATTTAGGATTGTGAAGATAGTCTGACTGTGTGGCCTCAGGCGCAAAGAAATCACAGAACCCATCCTGCACTTATTAAACTGCTCTGAGTGAGTGAATCTGAAGTGATTTTATGCATGCACTGATTCTTCGATAATAACTTTGTGCAATGTCAGTAGGGTAATGAGATGATCAATTAATAGGCCATGAATAGCAATATGGCTAGGCATTGGGGTCCCCCCCCCCCTTACCAATCCCGGGGGTGGGGCCTCGTAGAATAATCTATTAAGATCGTCCCTAGTAATGAGGAAGAATTACAGTGATGATATTCCAATACAATGCTATCCAAGACTTAGGAGTTTGGGGGCCCAGATCTTTTAGTGCGCAAGGAAATAGGAAATATTCTGCAGAATGGTACCGGAAATAAATAACCTGGACCGGGCCTTTCCAAGACACAACTGGATGAAAAGTCAGCAGTGAAGAGGTGCAGTGTGTGTGCACACCCTGAGTTACGTCCTGAAGTTACAACAAACAGATCCGTCGCTTAGGTGGACGAGGCAATAAAAACGGAACGAAGTTGCCAAAACACTTTGAAGATCTCAGGCTTTTCCTTTATTGCTGAGATATAGTGCAGCAGATGGTTCGGTGATGATTCAGACACTGCACCTGCAAACAAACATCTTCTTCTGTCCATTCCAAACAGCTACTTATCCGATTGAAGTTCTGCAGCCAATCCCGGCATCATGGAGGGCTCACAAGTTCAGGCGCATGATGACTTTTTCAGTGGTCAGTTCGCACAGTCGGAGCATGTCTTAGGCTGGGGAAGAAAGACCAGCAAGCCGAGAAGGAACTGACACAAAGGCAGGAACCCTGCCAACTCCTGTCAGAGGGATGAGAACATGGCTGTCAAATGAAGAGTCGCCCTTCTCCCCAGGGAACTGGACAAAGGACTGGCTGGAAGCCTCACCGCTGCGAAAGACTCGGCGTGGGTTCAGGACAGAGCCTGTGGGTTTTGCAGCCTGCGAACGAGACTTCCTGTGCTGCTTTCTGACGAAGATCCGCACTACTGCTATCGCAGCAACGCCCCAGCGTCCAAAGGCAAAACACGGCATTAAGCGAAGCTCTAAATTATTGAAATTGTTCAATTATTCAAAAACAAAGAAACAGAGGAGACAATGGGATTCAACAGACAAACCATCATGGCATAAGTATAGGGATGACGATGAGCACGGAAAGCAGAACTCGCCGCAAGAATGAGCAGAGAAATGCCAGCACCCATTCATGGAATCTTTGATTCTCCCTCTAACTCAAGTCCCATTATGTTCACAACGCTCTTATACTGGGCTGAACTACGGTGACAGTCAGGCAGAACGCTCTGAGCTAGGGCAGGATTTGTAAACTACCATCCAGGACCTGGATTTCACTTAAGCACTGAGTGGTTGCTTTGTGCGAATTGGTCAGTCTCCTGTAATCATGCATGCGATTGTGCAATCATCATGTTAAGGCAAAACAGCTGGATTGGAGTCTTTCATCTGTTTCTACAAGCCAGTCAAAGCTCAAGAAGAGCCGAATTAGAATTTCGGTTTTAAAGTAGTTTGTAAAATCTGGACAGTGGCAGAGAATCGTTAGCCAGCTGCGATGAGCAAGCTAACGGAATCATAGCCTTCAGACCTCCATGTTTTTCTGTACGTCTGACTGTGATTCCAGATTACTTGGAAAGGCTCAGAAGAAAGCACTGATTGAAGGTACCTTACGAGCTTATAAACCTTATGCCGTTGGAGCAGACTGGGATGGAAACACGAAACACCGATTCCAGGATTTCAGCCGCTGTGCTAAATGTTTAGAATCATCGATACACATCAGTGCACAATTATTTTTTTTATCAGTGCTACAATCACTAATACTACATAATTATTCCGGTAAAGAGCATACAAAATCAAACTCATTTGTCTTGTATACAATATAAATATTGTATATAAATATACTAATCCTATAGTCCCAGAATTGGATTAGCATTTCTAAGACACTATGAACACGAGGTTCACAATAAATAAATAATTACTGTATCTCATGAATGTATAAATGGCAGTCAGTCTAGATGTTGTCTTCTGAAAGGAAAAAACAAAAAAAAAATATATATATATGTACAGTCCTGAGAGAATTTGCCCTGTTTGAAAAGTGGATGACATTTTTGTTACGAGATAGATGCTCTTGTTCTATGTCATGTCAGCTCATCTTTTCATCTTAAATAATTCAGTACAGTTGGTCTCCATGATTGACTTTGTGTTGAGTGGCCAACAGGAAATTAATATTTCATCTTGGCTTCGGAATTGAACACTCTGTGTTTCAGTGAGGATTCCTCCTGATTCCAATTGTAAAGAGCCAGCCGGAAGCTTGCAGATGCTACAATATGTGGGTTCCCTTCATGTCTGAAAAGAAACCAGTATCTGTTCATGCTAAGTCTCGTACACACTGACAGAGATCTGGAACACGGTGAAAGAAGGTGTTAAATGTCAAAACTTTCAGCTGGGTAAGCAGAATTGAAAACAGATGGGTGGTTTTCAATATAATTCAACCTCTTTGATGGGAACCTGATGCTGTGCTTACAATACACTTATAGATACGCCGAGTGATGTTAAGTTGGCAGGCTACAACCGAGCTTCTAAGAATCTTCATGCCACCTGAAGTTACTCAACTACGAATGAACCCAGAACAGGTGCTGGTTAGCTACTCACCTACTCACCTGGAAGAGCCTAAACAGACAGCTAAAGCACCAACACTCACCAGATGGGCTGTCTAGGTTCTTCACAGGGACCAAACGTAAGCGCTAACGAGAGCCCAGTCAACGTTTGAGTCGTTCTGATCCTCGAATCGAATTGCAGGCCACAGATGCAAACACAGAGGACCTCGTTAGTGTTGCAAAACAGCTGACATTCTGATGAACTCTCCGCATTTGCAGAGGCCTCAAAGAAATGATTCAGTGCTCACCTTGGTGCAGTGCTAACACTTAGCCATTGGGGGGGGGGGGGGGGTGTCATTATACCTCGAGGTGTCAGGCTACAATCCCTGGAAGACAGACAGCTCTTGTGCTTCTAACCACTTTACTCCTTTGCCTGGGATGAGTACTCGTGGCTAATACCATCGAAAGCTCTGTGCAATCATCTGTAATTGAACGCTCATACCAGACATAAATGCATATTTGAGGTAATGATACCTCGACCCTCTCAACTTTCATATTACATTTTCTCCCCAATTTAATGTAACGAGGGTTTTTCAGCCTGTTTGGCATTCTGTTGCTGGGGCATTTTCATAACAGAAATGTAAGTCCGAACCTTACAACCGATATGGTGCTGAAAAACAACAGAAGAGTATACAGACATAGAAATGTGTAACAAAGCCATAGTAGGTTAAATAACCAAGCCTGTGGCAAAGAGCAAGAAGAGGCTGGATTGTATAAACCAGGGGTGACTTGGAGACTTCTCCCTGTGAATTCTGGGGTTTCCTCCGGGTTCTCTGGTTTCCCCTCATGGTCCAAAAACATGCTGAGGCTAATTGGAGTTACCGTATTGCCCGTAGGTGTGCATGTGCGAGTGAATGGTGTGTGAGTGTGCCCTGCGATGGGCTGGCCCCCCATCCTGAGTTGCTCCCTGCCTTGTGCCAGTAGCCTCAAGTATAGGTTCCAAACACCCAACCCCCCCCCCCCCCCCCCCCCCCACCCGCAATCCTGAATAGGATTCAGAAAATGGATGGATGGATTTGGAGACCTGGAGTGCCCTGAAGATGCCAATGACCAAAGAACTGTAGGCAGCAAGTGTCTGAGGGTTCAGTGTGACAATCCCCCATCTACCCCCAACGATAACCGACTCTACAGATACACCCCAGCCCCTCCACAGCCCCCACAAATCTCCACAACAAGGCGCCTTACTCTCCAAAAGGAGTATTAGCTCTTCAAAATGAAAATAAAGGAAAATAGAGGAGGATTTGTTGGTTTTGATAATTTAGTTAAATTTCGCTATTCCGGTGTTTCTCAAACCAACCCTCGGGGACCTCCAGACGGCCCATGTTCTTGCTGCCTCCCAACTACCAGGAAATTGGAAGCAAGCAAAAATGTGGACTCTCTGGGGGGTCCCCAAGCACTGGTTTGAGAAACACTGCAATATTCCATCAACAGACCCATGAAAGAATCAATGCAAAAAAAAGACAACAAAAAATCTTCCATTCTTTACAGAATGTAACAAATAATGATTAAGGCTGGCAACTGATAAATCCATCACTGGGCTGAATTAAATTGCACTGGCAAAATAAAAACTAGATTTAATCAAACTGAAATGGCCGTTAAAAAAATGTTCTGGTGATTAAAACATCACATTAATCAGCTTACAAAAGTGAGTGTGTTTAAGGCCTGCCGGCCCCCTCTGTGCTGTGATTAGACACTTTATTCGTCGTCGTGCCCCTTCCGTCTGCTTCCATGTTACCCTCACTTGTTACACAGGCGGATTAATTGGCCACGTGCACAAATCCACCATCCACACGCTAATCACCAGCTTCTGATGCTGAGAAACGAAGCAGTCAGAGACTCACGCTGGCGAATCAAGCGTAAATACTTTGAAGTCTCCGTCTGACGCCCGTCTATTTGTCATCTTAAATATTTCTGTCTTTAATTAAAAGGAATAAGCTTTGATCTGTGAGACACCATATGGGGGTCAACCTCAGTCAGCCTGTGCGAATGCACACATTTCACACTGTGGGCACATGGGCGATCGCTATCAGCCAGGCCTCAGTCTCACAGAGTCTAAACGGTACCAAAAATGGGTCATTTTGTAGAGGACTTGGGGCCTTCAGTTCCTTAGTAGCATTTTGTTTTCTTTCCCCTAACCGAACACAAAATGTAAATAACGTTTAAAAACGAGCCGCCCGGTTGGTTTAGCGAAATCCGTTCCCTCCCGGTTGCGTGTGGAAGTTGGAGATGAAAATATTTAAAGCTCCACCATTGACCACGGGGGGGGGGGGGGGGGGGGGGGGAGCTTGCTGTGAGAGAAGTGAAGGGTAGCGACGTCTGCAGTATATTAATGCCTTTTTGTTTTGGGTGCAGCTCTCTCGACTGGCAAGCCGACGAAAAAGCAGGGGGACGAGATGGAGGGCAAGTGGACGTGTCTCATACGACTCACTCGCTGCCCGGTTCCTCTGCGCAGCTGGGATATCACCTTTTGCTTGAAAAATGGAATATAACTCAGACTTTTATTAGCAAAGTTTTATTGGCTCGCTTTAAAGTATTTGCAGGTAATTGTTCATCACTACATTCTTAATGAAGCCCCCCCAAGTTCTGAGGTCCATGTTACGATGAACATGCCGCTAATTAGACCAGGGTAAGTTAATTAGCTTGCAGCAGCCTAACCGTGCAGCCAGCAAGCCGACAAAGTGCTAGTTAGTGGAGACGTTCTTCATATTTCGGGACACTCATATTTTAAAAAGATTAACGTGTGTTTTTTTTTGCGCAAACAAAATTTCTACGTCTTCGCGACCTTAATAAAAGCCTTAACTAAAAGCACAAAGTACCATTTCCATAGCCACAACTTAAAGCAATTGGCAGTTAAATGGGGATATAAAGTTATGAAAAGAAACTTTACGGTCATGTAAATCAAATCAATCGTATAAATTTGACGTGGACACATTCAGCATGTACTGACTGCCAAGGCCAACACTGAAATATTACAGTAGTTAGCAAGAATGATATTTACTCTGCTTCCTTCCACCCATATATATAATTTTATGCTATACCAGAATCTAAGCAGAGTGCTGGGGGGTGGCTTTGGGGGCGATGTTCCATCCTGCCTGAATCCTTTACTGTCACTGTCAATTACTCCTGCGGGAGAAAATCCCATCCGATGCGTTGTAAGTGATGGATGGGCTCAATATTGCGAGGTCTTCTCTACTGGAAAATGTGAACACGGCCCCTTGGCGATACCCTGTGGGGGGAGGGGGGGCACAGGGACACCGTAAATGTGCGCATCGGGGCGTGACGGGGCGCCGCTTAAAGCGTGTCAGCAGATGTCACCGATTTTTACGGCGCCGTCTATGGAAGGCGCACGGCACAGTAGGGAATACACCGGAATTACCGCGCGTAGACGCGTCCCCTACGGGGCGCATGCTAATTTAATTACGTTTACCTTTATTTAACATCGCTGGCCCGCCTCCACGGGAATCCGCTTCCGTAATAGGGGTACGTCTCCCGACACCAACGGTAACCAAATTTCCAAACCAAATGCTTCTTCAAATTAGACACTACGATTCCAGATGACGTGGTCCCAACGAGGGTCAAAACTGCCAAACAGGACCTGGCTAAGGATGCTGATGGGCAGAGAACCCCCCCGCTGCATAATGACTGGTACAGCTGACCGTAAATCCAGCCTTAATCCATCCTCATCCGTAGCACAAATGAAAACTCTACGTGCTCCCGTATTAAAAATTGCCATCTTTATTTATGAGCGGAAAGTACGAAATCCTTTCATACCGATCTCGTTTGTAGTGGCTCTCAGGGCCAGAGGACATGGTAATTAACTCTCCTTTTACCATATTCACTCTGATTTACAGGAATTTAGCAAACTATCTTGACTGGGGGATGAAGGATGTTTTTTGTTACTAGCCAAATATATTTTTCTAAACATCGACCTGCGTTTTGTAGGTGTTGAGCGACATTTCTGATTTAAAACGAACAAAAAACACTGACCTTCGTCTCCTGTGACAGCATATACTGGCTCGCTGTAAACCGAGAGCCAATCATGTGAACCAGGAGGTACCAGGGACCGGCGATACACACACTTACACACACTAAGGGCAGATTGGACGGCAGTTCACCTAACTGCCCATTTTTGGACTGGTGGGGGGAAAACGTATTGAAACAAGAAGATGCTAGAAACTCCAGACCCAGGTGTGAGACTCAAACCCACAAACCTGGGAGAGTGATGCTGTGGAGCTTGTACCTAATTCACCGTGTGACAGCGGGTAACAATAAATTATCTTTGGCATTTAAAAAAAAAAAAAGCAGTATTTTGTGTGAATGATGATACAATCAATCTCCATGATGGAGCACTTACACTTCAGCCCCCCGTGACACTGGATGGATGGATGGATGAAAGTATACTGGAAAAGTGATTATTTGTTACATTTTCTGAAATATTGATTGTTAAAATGTGCACATGAATGACTTAATGGGAACCCGCATGCCTAAAATCAAGTATTAAAAGCATTTTATTTGAATGTGGCAGTGGTATCTTTGCGCGCTTCTCCATTTCAGTCCCTTCGCGTCCTCTCACCGCGTGACGCCTCTCTGGTGTCTGAGAAGACATTTCCCCAGATGATTATAATAAATTGGCCTGCGCTAAGTAAAGGTAAAAGTGAAAATGTTTCAGTCATTAATAGCTGCCGTGCCGTCGAACTCCAAGCTGCTTCAGCTGAAATTTTAAGGGTCTTTCGGAGCCGAGCTGGATAAGATCGATATCAGAACCAGAGGCCAGTCGACGGAGGCACTCGTGGCTGATAAGGAACAAGGTATTCTGGGAAGTCTCATGCTGAAGGACAGGTAGGTGGAGAGTGGAATGGTTGGCACTCAGAGTACAACTATACACAGAGACAGGTTTGTGGGGACTCTCCATTCATTTCTATGGGAAAAACCCTAATCGCCGCAAAGACAACCTTAACCCTCCACCCAACCCTAACCTTAACCATATGTGACCAAAAAAATACAGGACTTTCAGCATTTTTAGTTTTTTGATTTCATTGACAGATCTTTGAGGGGACCTGAAAAATGGTCCCCACAATGTCAAAATGACAGTTGCATTTGGTCCCCACAATGTCAAAATGACAGGTGCATTTGGTCCCCACAATAATATAAACATAACCACCCCCCCCAACACACACACACACACACACAGGTTTTGGGTCTGACTAACCATCCTAATTTTTTTTTAAAATAAGCAATAACTCACATGTTATATTTGCTTATCTCCCTGCTTCCATGTCCCTGCCCCCCTCCCCCCCCCCCACCCCCCCCCCCCCTCAAAAGCAAAAGTGGTTTGATCTTCCGGTGCGAAAACATGTCGCGTAAATAACGTATGCAGTCTAAGGTTCTGAATACGAAATGAAAGCAAAACTAAACCTGGGATTTCAGAAGCGCGAGGAGGGCAGTGAGGGAGCGAGAGAAAGTCAAAAGCGGGCAGGCGACTGCTGACGAGTTTTTTTTTTCAGCAAACAGGGGAGCCTTAAGTACCAGATAGAATATATGCTGAAGTAACGTGACGTTAGCTTGAGGGGGTGGTGCGGAGGGGGGCAGAGGTGGGGCCAGGACATACAGCTATGCCCTGGGTACAAAATTTGGTGCTATGCCCCTGTATATAAACAACAACAAATTTATTTTTATATAGCGCATTATCACAACATTACATTGTCTCAAAGCGCTTTACAGCATCCTCACCCAAAGCCCCCAGTGATTAAGCCAGAGGCGACAGTGGCAAGGAAAAACTCCCTAGAAGGAAGAAACCTTGGGAGGGACCAGACTCAAAGGGGGAGCCCATCCTCCAGGGGCCGGCAGGGAGAGTCAACCTGTATATATACAGGGAAGGTTGGGGGTGGTGTGTGCGTGTGTGTGGGTTACGTATGTATTACACTGTAGGGACCCCGTCACGCCTCGATGGGATAAAAACCTGTTATTTTGACGCAGTGGGACCATTTTTTCGATCACCACAAGGGGCCATTCAGTTCCATAAAAATCCGTGACGGAAATCGAAAAACTCAAAATGCCGAAAGTCTCGTATTTTAGTTTGGTTACTTATGGTTAAGGTTAGGGCTGGGTAGGGGGTTAAGGTCGTCATTGTTTGGATTAGGGTTATGCAATTTTGCCCATTGAAATGAATGAACGGTCCCCACAAAGATGGTGGACGTCTGTGAATATGCCAGTTAAGGGCAGTAGGGGTTGCTGGTAAGGCTGATTCCCATAAAGTTAAACCCGACAAGAAAGTGAAATAGAAAACAAGTGTAGATTTGCTCATAAATAAACCCCTGCCCCTTCCAGGATGTCACAAAGCCATGCCTGGTGCTGCCCGGCTCAGCTCCAGACCCCTGTGTGACCCTGACCAGGATAAACGACTGCAAGATGGATGGATCCTTCCGTTTTCCGTCAATACTGCAACCGCGCAGCTGCCAATATCGTAGCCTGGAGGGTTAGGCCGTATCGTGACGTGTACGCTGACAGCCTCCAGCTAGCGGCTGACATCGGATCTTAAAATCATTATGCAGTTTATCTATATTTATATGTGACCCGCGCGTGGGGGGGGCACGACGCGCCCGCCCGTGATTAAATGCAAACTTGAGTACGCCTCTTCATAAAGGTGCCGGCGACTGCAGAGCATCTGGCAGCTGGGAGTGAGTGACGCGCGTCCGCGCTATAAAGAGAGCAGGGTGTGCACCTGACGATCGATGGGCGAGCGTCGGACTGACAGCGCCGCGAGGGGGTGAGCTGCCGGGGAGGGGGAACGGGGGAATGACAGTGGGAAAAAAGACCTCAGCCACCCCCAACCTTCCCCGTAGACAGTTTCATGACTCCCTTTATGAGTAAAGTCACCTGACCAATGAGGGTGGCGATTGGGGTGGTGTGGTGGGGGGACGCAGGGGGGACGCAGGATTCCTCATGTCCTGGGGTGAGCAACTTCCTGTCTGCACTGCGTTTTTGAAGCCACGCGGAGCCCCAGCTGCATTACCCAGTGTCGCAGTCAAAAAGAGGAGAAGAGAACCAATTTCAAGAGACATGGTGAAGCAGCAGCAGGGAGCCTTACGTCTGCATGTCGAGAACCCCCCCACTGACCACCCCACCCCACCCCGACCCAGCACCAAACAGCTCCGCCTGCTTACCTTCTGCAAAAAAAATACCTATTTTCTTGACAGTTGCTACTTTTATCTAATTACATCCATGTATAAATGCCTTTTTTTATATGTAGAGACATACAAATATGGCTGACATTTAGGGTTACGTGCCGGGGCATTTCAAATTTCTTTGTTCCGTTAACAAAGCAGAGCTGCAGTGACGTCGGACTCCCTGTGGCACCCCTGACGAGGAGACACTATGACATTTTGGAAAATGGAGTCTTTTCGGACACATGCGGATATATTTAATTAATGAGATGCACTTTGAATAAAACAGACCCATTCGTGAAGGCAGTGTTACAGATCAGCACTGCAGAAGGTCAGCTCGATATATCCAGATAAAATCAGTAATCCAGGGCCCTCCAGTGGAATCCAGTGGAATCCAGTGCCATACCATGTGCGGACCACTGGGCATAGCCCTGAACATGACGGGTGCTGGGGGGAAAAAAGCCAAGGGCCCGGATCTTGGCCCACGCTTCAATCACGGCTGCTCAGCTGCAGTCGTGTCGTTAATGTTTATGCGGGACGACACTCCTAACGATGAATCTAACGGGCACGTAACGACACTCAGACAAGCCCAATAAAACTGTTTTTGTCAGAGAATGACCTCAGGGTTTAACCGAGGAGACCAAACTATCTGCTGGGCCATCCGAATTCTGCAATTTACACAGTCCCAATGTCCATAACTCAGGAGAGAAGAGTCCCATCGCTACTGCAAGGACAGAAACACCTTATCATTCACACATACTGCAGGAAGCATGACCTTTTCGCCCTACAAAAAGGTCCAGCTCTCCATGTGCTTAATTCATGCCACTTCCAGGACAAAGTTAGACACAAGACAAACATCACTTCAGTTCAGAGCATCCCATCTTGACTGCTTATTTATAAGACACTGCATCCTGACTGTTGACGTGCAGCCGCTTAAGATTGATTTTACGCTGAAATTATTATTAAAAAACCACATGGAAACAGTAGCTATGCGGACCATGTAAAAATACATGAAAACTGGGGAGTTTGTCGAGCAGCAGCTGAGCTCGACTTTCTTTTATAATTAGGATACTTGCTTCCTTTTTTTTCGTGCCAGATCCTGCGAAAACACTTGTTCTTTTGGATTTTTAATTAGGATCAGCCTCTCCAGTCCTCAGCCAAAATGTGCAGGGAGATGGAGGGGTCCTGCATGGAGGTGTGGGGCAGCCAGTCGATGGCGCCGCCTCTGCGATGCTCTGCGCCAGGAGAACGCGGATCCCCAAACAGTGTGATGAGGTTTTAATTAGCACAGCGGCAGAGTGATGCTGACTCCCGCTCGATCGCGTCGAAAGCCCACCCCCCCCCCGCGGGACGAGCAGCAGACGGTCACTGAATATTTCAGCTATCTAGAGCAAAGTCGTGCTACCGGGTCCTTGGAGTTGCCCGACCCCCCCCCCCCCCCCCCAGCAAAGTGCCACCACACTGGCATTTTCCACAAATGTCACTGAGGCACAGGTGTGAGGTCTCACCATCCAGCCCATTTTGCCGCCTCACTTGTTGTAGCCATGAGCCACATTTTATCAATTCAGTTAAATTCAATTCAGTTTTATATAGCGCCTTTCACAACAGAGTCACCCCAAGATGCCTTACATGGGTGTACAGTGCAACATCATAAAGAAGGAACCATAAAAAAACAGGGAAATGGAAACAACAACGGAGGAGAGGAACCAAAAGTATGGAGAAAAAAACCCTCGGGGGGGGGGGGGGGTCCAAGTTCAACTGGATGCCCACCGCCCCCCCTCTCCTGGGCATGCTTTTAACATTTTAGAAAAGAAAAGAGTGGGTTTGCTCACTAAAAGCAAGGTGTAGACTATAATCAAGTCATGCCAAAGTCCATCAGTAAGTTAATTCTCCACACCAGCCTGTGCAGTTTGGAAGTCATACCCACAACGTCATCAATGGAAACCACACCGCGACAAATTCACAGCTCACTCTTTTCACCAAACGTTGAAAGGTTTTTTTTTTTTTTTTTTTTTTTAATTGGTGATCTCACTAGGTTGATGTATGCTGAGGGTCAACTTGAAGCCCCCAATTAAGGGGCGGTATCAAAACACAACTTGACTGAGAATCACCGCCGTTTTTCTTTGATTGAGGCTATAAGACGCGTAAACCACTTAGCTTTTCTGCTTCCAAAGAGGGCTGGGTGGTCATTTTAAGCCAGCTGAAAAGCGTCATATTCCTGTCATATTCTGTCACATTCCCGTCAAATCGCTGTCATACTGTCACACTTTCAGACCAAACGTCAAACGGCTTTAGGACGCCACCTAAAAATTCTCTCCCCTCTCTGAGAAGCTGCTTCTTTAAGTACCGAATATCTCAGCGAGAGGGCCAATCACGAGCCCATCCTGAAGGTTTAACCACTGCTTTGATCCAAACATCGTCTGCATGCCCTGACAGAATAAGTCCATGGCTGATTCCTCAAGTGAGCCTCTCTCAACCAGAAATTACTGGTGGGTGGGGGTGGGGGGTGGGGGGGAGGGAACGACACATTTTGGCCGTTTTGTGAAGAGCACCTCAGGTACACGGCTTACGTCACCTGATGTGGAAAAATAACGCAAACCAAAGTATTCTTAAAAGGGTGACGAAAGAGTGGGGAAATCCCATTTAACGTGCAATTACTAAAAATACCTTTGCCACGCAGCCTGCTCTCCAGTGTGGTATTTGATTACGAAACTGGAACCAGGAAAACAAGTGGTTTCCATGGATCCTTGCAGAAACAGGACCTGACCTGGACCCAGACCATCAAACGCAACGCAAAGCGTTCTCGGTCTGGGTCGGTGTTTGTTCCAATTTTCCTACGCGACGTGGCACCTTAAATGTTTCTCCTTTACTGCAATTAACGCCTGTCATCTGCACCGATTCGCTGGGACACCTCTGGCAGCTTTTTTTTTTAAAGGTGATGCTTCCCTGCCCCCACCTCCCCCCAACAATCTGAGTCATTTCACTGAGCAGCAGTGGAACCTTCTAGGAGGAACCTGACAGTATGAGTGATGTCCAGCCGTGGACAGGAGAATTCCCAACGGAGTAGAGAAGGGACCCCTTTCCAGACTGCTTCCTGGGTGGGTAGGTGGGGGGGGGGGGCTGGCAGCCATGGCGGGGGGAGGGAGATACGTTATATTTAACGGACTCTGCAGCACAGAGGACATGAAACGCTTCCCTGTCTGGAGGTGGAGGAATCCCACCACAACATACTTGGGGTTCTATATGGGAATAGGCATTCCCACTCAGAAGAGACAATGGGAGACCCCTTGGAGAATTCTGGGTCGCCACAGTTCTCACCGTCAGTCGCTACGGCAGGTTCAGCATTGAGCCCATATAACTTACTCAACAACGGCGCACTAGAAGGTTCCACACTGGGGTTTCATTGAAATTTACAGCAGGCATTAAAACGTTAAAACACAGAACGTGTGACTCTGCCTGCTTTTAAAGGTGCGGCTCCCCTGGGCAGGAGACACTGTCCCCAGTGCCCCCCCCCCAGGGGTGAGATCCACAAAGGGGCTCCCACGCTGGCAGCCAATTTGCATTATTCCACAGAGTTGCATGCATATTCAGTGACTCTTGAAATTGATCTGCTTAGGGGGAAGAGGGAAGGTATCAGTTTTAGCTGCTGTTCTCTTATTGGCTTCCTGCTATCCTGGGCTAACAAAGCAAAAGATGTGGGCAAGCGGGCGAATGAGGAGATTCACTCTGCGCCGATCCTGCGGCAGACCCCCGGGGCTGCTGGGGGCTCTGCATGATGGCGGGGGGGGTTGGGCACGGATTGACTGGAATGCAAAGCCACGCCCCTTCTCGCGAGCATCCCAAACATGCCATCCAGACCTGTTACTGGGAGAGAAAATGCCAGGGGATGTCCTCCACCTGTTCTGGGTGGGAGGGGCTCTAGCGAGAGAGTCACATGGAACCGGCGTCGTGACGAGGGACCCTAATTAGCACCCGCCGCTTGTGTCTGGCCGCCACAATTCACGGCACAGCCTCTGCCTCGCGTCTGGTTAATCATCTGCTCTTCGCGTTTCCTCATTTTTGTTGCGGTCCTGACTTCAGCTAAAGGGACAAATCCGATAACGAATCTGACGACAGCCGCAGGTGTAAAGCAGCAGCCAGAATTTACATCACGGGAAGCTCTTTGCACGTCGAATTACCATGTGTGAGACAGAGAGGGATCGTCCTTCAAAAAAATACACGTCTGCTCTTCATGTGAAGAGAAAGGTGGATCTTTCACCGGTTTACTGTGGTTTAAAAAATGCGCAGCTGCACGTACAGCTGAACTTTGGACAGTTCCTCCCTCAGGCTGGTCATGTGAACGTCAAGTCGAATCTGCTGCCTAAGTCCCTAAGACCTTTGTGACTTTGAGGCATGCCCCCCCCCCCCCCCCCCAGGTGGGAAGCCAGCCAATCAGGCCTCTGCACCCAAATTCTCCGTTAATCGGCAGACGGTCGCCGGGAGCCGGCGGGGGGTCAGAGCTCGGCCGACGGAGTGGCTGATTGCCGGCGCCATGACATCATTTCCACGCCGGCGAACACTGGGCCGGGCACCGCTGACATTAATCCGCCATTCTTCATAGGAATAAAGCTTCAGAGGGCAATTTCGTCCAAGGAAATGACATTTCCGGGAAACATGGAAATGAGACAAAGTGCAAGTGTTATGAATAGTCAATTTTCCAAATAAAATATATACACCCCTCAACGAGGAAACTAAAATCCCATCCTGACAAGAACAACCTGGCTCCAGAGATCCTGGGTCGGTCGAGACGATGGTTTTGCTATGATGCTTAAGGCTTCAGTAAGATCAACAGTGGTCAGAAACACGAACAGTAGGGTCCATATAGCACCGCAGAACCATTTTTCACGTATTCCCCCACGCCCCCACTCCATTGGATGGGGCAGTGGCTTGAGTGATGGGTGCGTTAAACCTGAGAGATATCAAGCAGTACAGTTAACGTTAGTTATTTCATCCCTTTGCAAGCCTCTTTCGAAAATTACAGAGGAGGGAACACCCAAACAGACGAAGGAACGGAAAACCCCCCGCAGAGACAACAAACGGTGCCTGCCGGACACGGCCTCCTAACCAGAGGTAGCTTTAGCTCGCTCTAAACACGGCACTCGGCTTGTTCACCTTACCATAGAATGCTCTGCTTGAGCGAGTTCTATTTACAAACAAAAATGTTCTGAGGGCAGAAGGGAAAAATGATTGGTGCAGAGAGATAACCAATCAGATTGTAGAGGAGGTGGATTCAAGCAATCAGAGGTGGTGGGACCAAGACATCTGATTGGTCCCACCTCCTCTATAATCTGATTGGTTATCTCTCTGAACCAATCATTTTTTAACATGATTATCTCTAGTAATACAAAGAGCTAAATCATCAGTTTAAGCACTAAACATAAAACGGCCTAATTTCTGACCACCTGCATGGTTCCTAGATACTGAACCCACTGTCTCTATACTTGAACAGACCACCATCACACTCCGGATACAGACATCCTGTCAAAGGTGACGACCAGAGGCAGTGTTCACTTCAAATCTCAGTTGACCTGCAGAAAAGCCCGTTTGCTCTGGAGCTAGAGGAGTTGTGCATTTCCGTGCCGAGTGCTTAGTGTCACTCCAAGTCTCTGACTGACAGGATAAAGAAAGGGTTGCATTTATATATGATATTGAAGAAACTTTCTTATGCGTGTTTTAGTCATTAATGCTGTGTTAAAAAGGGCAGCAGGTCTGGCCCAAGGCATAAGAAAACTAAGCAGCCGCTTAGAGCCCAGCAGCCACCAGGGGGCCCCCTCATCAGATCAGCCTGTCAGAATGGGAGGCAAGATGACAAATGACAAGGAGTTTAATGAAATTTTGCTTAGGGCCACATAATGGGTTGGGCTGGCGCTGAACGGTGGCATCAAAGACTCCTCAAATGCTGCACTCAGACCTGTCTAGAAAGGGATTCGTGAGTTAAAAGGACTTCGAAGCTGAATGAACCTATGTTTAACGTACATAGACAAGCTGGATGGAAGGTTCTGGAATGCTATGTAATGGGAAATGCAGCGCAGCTTCTAATGCGATACATCTGTTAACAAGCAGTTAGATAGGTCTCCGCAAAGCCACACAAAGCCAAAGCCCGAATCTAAACACTGCTCTTTACATCTGATGCTCAATCAGAGGGGTTCTGCTAATAAACGGGATGGTGTTCACTGTGCTAAACGGGCCGGTACTGGCTGGCTCACACGCTAGATTAGTCCTGGCTTTTATGTTCAGATGAGAAAGTCCTTCTGGGGCAAAGTCCTCCTTCATCCCCCTGGACCAGAGGTCTCCTGCTCTCCTCGCCTTCGATTCGGCGTCTCGCTGATGATTCACCCGTCACGTCTCAGGACTGGCGGGACGTGGTGGCGGAAAAACCGCCAAGCAAACCGTTCTGCCCACCGCCAAGAAACGAAGACGGAAATTATAATTGTTGCTAGCAGGAGAGCCGTTCCGGCTTTATTGTAGCTGCTGGACTCCAGGTCGGGACCGTGAAATGATCTTATTTAGCTTTCGTTAAAACAGCTGAGGAGGAGTTTGCCGCGCTCTCCTGGGCCGTGAGCTCCGGCCCCCGTCTCCGGCGGAGTGCTGAGCAGGGCATAAAGCTCGATTCCGCAGGAATTCCCAGTGTTTGGACCAGCTGCAGATTTAGTTTCCCTCTGTGTTACGGCTTAATGATCAGGCCGGAGTAGGGAGGGGGGAAATAAATAAATCTAGGTAGGAAGATAGCTTTAGATTGCTCGGGGGGTGAAGGTGGATCGATTCTGCGGGCTGTTGGATGAGACGAGGAGGAAGAGAGGCTTCATCACGCCGGCGTTGCCGTTTGGTTACAGGAGAAGCCGGCCGTGTTGCGTGAGCTGAATCGAGGCCACTGTCAAGTCGGCTAACCTCGCCGATTGAAAGGCAGCCCCCCGGCCTGCATTTAATAGCACCCACCCCAGAGCAGATGAAGGTTTGGGGGTGTGGGGGGGGGGGGGCAGACACTCTCATGTATCTCATGATCAAAGCATCCGAGCAAACTGTGCATTTTCCAGTGGGAGTGTAGCGCTTAAGACCCGTTGATAGGTAGCTTGCATTTCACCCCGCTTGTGTACACAACAGCTAATGGCTAAAAGCTACGGCATGCAGTAGGGCAGGTCTCACGTGCTTTTATCGGTATGGAAATCTGCTATGGGCCTCCCTGTGTAGAGCGGTGACAGGAGCTATTCTGATAAGAGTGTTAATTAGCACCTGTACAGGACGTGTGATTCAATTGTCAATTACTAAGGCAAATGTAATTTAAAAAAAATGCTTTTCTTGTTTGCAGGTGTAGTCGATGTCGGAACAAGGTAACTGGAAAGGTAGGTGAAAAAGCTGAGTACTCTGCGACTGCGATTCTTTATACCCAACTGGTTTGTTGGTCTGGACCTGTACTCTCTAGACCTGAAATCTCTGCCTCTGCATCTGAAAGACTAATAGCAGCCAGCTGGGCGTTTTTTAAAGGTAGGGCTTGTAATTGCCCCTCCATGTTACTCTAAAATACTGATTTAACCCGCCTGCTAAGAATTATCACCAATATTTGCAAATCGCAGCATCATGCTTTAGCAAGAATGACAGTTTGGTAAAATATTTATACTATTTTTCCAGTGTTAATATGAGTATTGAATATTGCACATGCATGAGTAGTATACAGACACTGATATCAAATTGGCTACCCGTCTGTGCAGATTAATCATTAATATATGGGTCATACGCAGAGAATATCAAGAGGTGTGGAGCAGCCTGATGAGACTCACTCCTGTCTATTTTAATACCTTATTTGCTTCATCTCAATTACATTTCACGATACTGCCGGTAGAAATGACATTCCTGTTTGTCCCTTCGGGATCCCCGTCTGGAGCGGCGGGCTCATAATGAGTCCGTGTCACAATCGGTTTCCATGACGAGACAACAAAGTGGCTTAAGAACGGGTGGGAGGGGTTAGGAGGGAGTGTTAAGGCTGAGGTGGAGTTCACAGTTGCTCCGGGTGAGAATTCGAGTGCGGACCTTCTCTTCCTGGGTCGGTAATTATGACCGCGTACGAGCAAAAGCAGCCAAGGATACTGAGATCCGGATGCTGAGCCGGCGAGACCCTAAGGGCCCACGTCCTGAGGCACGCCGGCCAATTAGCGCTCTGCGGGGTGAATGCGCCTCCACCCAGAAGGCTTATAGCCGCGAAGAAAATCCGACCGATTTCCGAGGACTGCTGAGCTCAGCAAATGGAATAATCCCAAACCTTATTTCATTAGAAAAAATGAAAAATTCCTCGCCAAGCGTGTAAAACGATGTCACACGCGTCGGGCGATGGACAGATGTCCGGTAGCTTCTTCAATACGCCCCCTATTGGTGCGGCTGACGAGCTGAAAGGCGGTTTTGAAAATGAATAGCGTGAGGTTGGGGGGGAGGGGGCTCCCACTCCAGAGGAGTCAAGCTGAATTCCGGCGATGACACTGACGTCCCGGCAACCAAACTTCAAAAGAACCCGACAGGTGTTTGTCTGTAACGGCACAGAGCTTCAAACAAAGGCCCGCGTCCTGCAGATGATCTGGGCTGAGGATTGTCCGGCTCACACCTTGCTGGGAGAATCCAAAAAAATGACACACTTTTATGGTGTGATAGACAACTGACCTGTCCATCTCTAAGTGACAGAGAGGGGATCCCTGGCCACACTCGGCAATCTCCAAGCGCAGCCATGCAGAGCAATGCTGAAGTGTTTTTTTTTTTTTTTATCTAAAAGTGACATTTCATTACAGATTTGAAGGGGGGGGCTATTTTTGGCACCACGGCGAGCAATTTTGACGGTTTATGGATGGAACCATAACAGCAGGCAGTTGCCGTGATACTGTCGGTTCTGTTGTCACGGCACCCCAAAGCTCACGGCCACGAGACGGGCCAGTTTGGGATGTGCGCAATACCTCGCACGCGGACCCCCTCCAAGCAGGACTACTCCTGGCTCCCAATCCCGTTGCCCTGACTAACATCCGTGTTTGGGTACCCAGGCCTGTTTCGGAGTGATAAAAAAAAAAAACATTTTTAAATGTCGAAAGCGGCTTCGCTCTCCTCCCGCCGTGAATAACAAATATGCTTCCGTTGCAGCCCCCAGCGCTCTGCCGTGCTCGTACAGACCGTGAGATAAGCAGCATTTAGCCGCTCACACATTCGCCCTGGGACGTCCATTCCGCACGCAAACCTGGCTTACTTACAGGCATGTATCTGCCATCCACTGCCGAAGAATATTAAAAATGTTTGCCAGCGGAAAAATGCTCCAATCAAAGCAAAGATCACAGAGTTTAAGCCACAGATGCATTATGGGTACATCTCGGCTTCCACCCACAGCTCCATTAATTTGCAAAGTTTTTTAATAAAAAAAAAAAAAAGTGGCTTTAATTCATAATTTAATACATATTTAGGAGGATGTGGATCTAACAAAACATGCAACTGCAGCAGGTTAACTTCACACCGCAAAACTATAGTCCTGCTCCCAAACACTAGTACGATACCTGAAATATTTCAGCTCCAAAGCATCTTCCCAACTGATAGCTGTATGGGCTGGCAAAGTTTATTAAAGGGCAGATTTTTTATCCCAGTCCAGCCCTGTTTAGAGTGGCCAGTATACTGCGTAGTTATGATGTTTTATATGTCAATCAAACAGTGGCAGAACAAACGGAAATTCTCTCTGTAACTGGAAGAGGCTGTTTAAAGTGACAGGCTTTTACCCAGCGCTGTGCCGTGTCACTTAGGGACACCTGGGATGCGTGCGACTTTTGCCGCGTTGGCATGGCAACACGCCACGGGATTAAACCGTCCGCCGCGCAAAGGAGCCGCTCGATACCGTCACACGGGAAGCCCCCCCATCGGGTGAAGGTGAGGCTGACAAATCGAGGAGAAGGCACGATCACACAGCCCTTCTCACGTCTATGTGCGGGGGGGGCTGCTCTTATGCCCCGCCCGCTTTTTCCTCAGGGGGCCCCAGAGCGGTGGGAATGGGGGGGGGGGACGTGATGCTTGTGGAGGAGCCATGATGATGTCATGTTTCAGACAGTGGGGCACATTGCAGTTCGTTCGAGCATGGACACCCAGAGGGACACATTAAACTTCTGTTAAGGCAGAGGCAGCTAACCCCTTTCGGCTTTCGGGGTCGTACCAGCAGCTGCAGGACATGTTTTCCAATAAACACGCGCGTCCAGGGGATTCCCTTGAATCCTTAGCATCCTTTGGCTACCACAGAACAAAATAATGAGCCTCGAATATATTTTGTCAGCAATATAAGTGAGGAGCTGCCCCTTACTGATGTTTTAACCACACTGCACTGGTATTGTTTTAATTTCACCTTTGCACCAATTATATCATTTTGTATATTTATAAATAATCCGAGGTGAGATGCTTGATGCTGAGATACAGCTCTGCTGTTTCCATGACCAAAGTTCTCCTGCAGCATACAATACTGACCGCTTGGAGAGTTGGTCGTAAGCCCGGGTGGTCGTTAAACAGGTAGATCATTAAGTGAGGAGTATCTGTATGACCTTTCTTGACCTTTGACGCTAACTACGAACACTGATCACAGTCTAGGTCCACTGTCCAGCCATATCACAAGGTATAACAAGATACATCTGAAGGAGATGAACATTATGTTGGATATATGTAGCTAAATGGCTGCCTCAGAGAGTTGACATCTCCATCGACGGAGGGAAAATGATGCCTAAATGGCGCGTCAGTCTGAGAAGAAAGAGTATGCTATCCAAGAAATGTTTGGAACCAGTAATTATTCGCCTCTCGTTGTGAGAGCAGAGCTGCCTTGTTGTATTGCCTTTCTAGAACATTCTCTCAGAGCCCAGATTGCCTTCGGCTTGCTCTTCTTCTCCCTTTTGAATCACAGAAATGTGTTTCCAAGCATCTAAATATTTAGCTTCTTTCAGCCACTCGAAAAGCATCCCCCGAATCTCCGTCTCCTCGCACACTTCGTCTCTGGGGTTTGTTCGGGGAAGATGAGAGGCGAGGAGCTGTCAACCGGCACGGAAGAGACAGACGCAGAGAGTCCCCACGACCGCATCTCGGTCGTTAGCTTGCAGCGGCGAAGGCGCCTCTAACATCTCACTTCGTTAAGCCTCGAGACAGTTGCTGTCTGTGGGGATGCAGGGCTACTCGGTGGTGCTCAGATGATGCGGTATACGGAAAATCTAAATCCCTTCAAAGTATGGGTATATATAATAGCAATGAATGAGTTTTAGAATCAGGCAGGTCAAGTGCCATAAAAATCACAGAGCTGTTATTTCAGTCACCAAAGGTTCCTGCCTAAAATACAGAGCTTGAGGCAATTTTGCGAAAATGTGCTAAAGAATTAGACTCTGAAGAAGCTACAGTACATTCAAGATATTATTACCTTTATGGTTTGATTACAAGTCTCCAAAGGCATATGTGTGAGTACTGCCATAAATACAAGGGCTATACCGATGGGGCCCAAATGAAGTTTCTCCTGAGTCAATTCCAGCCACCCAGCAAGTGCTGAGAAGGTTCTTGACACACAAAAGACTGGTGGTATTTCAGCTACCAACCACAGGGGGGCATCCCATCTGGTTCCGACGTAGAATTATACTCATCCACCAGCAGGAGCACCATAAAGGAGAGGGAAGTGAGGGTAATTCCAAGGACCCCTGAGTGAGTGGGGGCCCTAAAAGAATCTGACGTATTTTAATTGGTCTGGGGTTTGGGGGGTCGAGTATGATATGCCTTCATGGGGCCCAAAATCTCTAGCGATGCCCCTGTCCACCAGTAAGCAGGTAATTTTCAAGAGATCAGTCCCAAAAAAAATGGCCCCAAATTGTCTTTGACATCACATCAAACATACGCACATGACAGCGCACACATACGCACATGACAGCGCACACATACGCACATGACAGCGCACACATACACACACTTTCTTGGTCATTATCGTCATTGTAACTCATCGTTTATTGGGATTTGCATGGTCTGGCCCCAGTGGATAAAGGAATCCGATACACACATAGCAAGCAGGAATACATCTGCCATCAAGAGATCGACTATCGGACACAGCGTCTCCCGTCCTGCATTCCAGCATGTAGGGCGCAAATTACCCGCGCACTCAAACAACGGCGAGCGAATCCGCTCGGCAACACCGCCGTTCTCCTGCAGACATCACGGGCAATTATTACGAAATCGCTACTTGTTTTTAGAGAAGTATAATCCCCGCAGTGCTTTTCAGCAAAGAACCTTCACCCATAACGACTGTGGTGGACAAGAAAGTATTAAGTGATTTCGGGCTGCTTTTGCAAAAACTATTGATATGTGTCGTCTCATTTCGAGGTGTATTAAGAAAAGACCTCTCTCTCTCTTTGATGCCACTCTGTCCTAATGGCCTGAAAGAAATGGACGATACCCTCTAATTCTACATAATCTCTCCTATCACGCTCTGCTCTAGTCACCTTTCATACACAAACCCATTACAGGAGCACGAGTCCGGCTTGTGTTGGCTTTTAAATATTAATACATTTGGTACAGCGACAAAGCCTTTGAGCTGGATACTCTTGAAAATAGAGAATTTTATATATGTATGCAATGGGAGAAGCCTTGCGGGCACTTTAAAAACTCGAATACTTTGAATTTCTTTGAATTCCATTTGATAATACCTAAAATTGTGCCTCTGTTCCACTTCCTGTTTTTGCTCCCAGCCAAAAACAATCACTCGGCTACTGTCATGCCTAAATCTGCTTCACTTTGCTTCACTGTGCTTCACTTTTCATCAACCTGGGTTATTGTGTTCTGCTCTAATGACATTTTATTCTGAAGGGTTCTCCAGGCTGGTGAGACATCCCTCAAACCCAGATATCCTTCCTGGGATGATGTTCCTCCCCGTGAAGAGCTCTGCGGCGATCTGAAGTGTTTATTTCTAAAATACACGTCACTGGTCCATCCCTCTCAGAATATTTTCATGGTGCTTCATCTTTGAGAAAGATCCATGAGGAGTTGTGGAAGAGGGCACTTTGTAAACGGCAAGACAGCGAGCCGATGCGGCTGACGCAACTGTCTTTGAACACGCCGTCCTGACGGGTCCAAGGCATCGTGGCATTGGTGCCTCTGGCATCCTCGGAAATTCAAGAACGTTCTCCAGCTGCGTTATGATGACAAGCAGAGCTACAAGCCAACTGGAATCTGTTGTCATTTCAAGGTGCTTTCAGTCAGAGAAATTAAACGGCAACCTCCAGACCTTGAGTGAACAACTGAAGGCTCTTCTCTATTTGAAAGACGGCTCTTTGAACGACATCTGTGCACGAATACTTGGCCTGTTCAGCTCTTTCGCTGAATTTTAATCGCAATCCTTTCCTGGGCAACTTTTACTATTTTCAAAGTTAAAGCTGTTTAGAAATAAGGCACAGATGTTATTAAATGTCTATATTTCTCTGTTTTTTTTTTCTTTTATGGATGGAGAATGAGGACTGCGGCACACGGGGAAGCGATCGCGTCCCAGACGGCAGACGGCAGACAGCTGCTGTTCGCCTAACAGGAAGCGACAGCTGTGGGTCTGTGTTCTTCTCGCTAAAAGACACGGCACTATGACTGAAAATAATACATCGCGCACGTCGCTGGCTGTGCACGTCCCCGCCATGCCGGCTGTTACGCAACAGCGTGGCGTTCTAGCATCATCCTTTTACATCCTCCTAGCAAAGACTCTGTGGTCTTTCTGAAGGACCTCCCTGCTTATATTAAACTCGTACGACCCTCATAAAGACAGCAGGTATATCTGGGCCCAGACGCTATTGTTCCTCTGAAGTGCTACGTTACAAAGCATCACTTTAAAAAAATAATAATTCTTCAATTGCTCAGACATGAGATCTCCTAGAATAGGAAGCACCTGGTCCTTCTGTCAGCAGGGACCAGTCTGACCTTGTCTCTATTTAAGGGAGTTTAAGGAGAATCTTCAGCAGTCTGCCCCTCACCTTAATGCAGCCATAACCCTAACCATAACACCAATAATACTCTGATCCCGACCCTAACACCAACTGTTCCCTAACCATAACACCAATAATACTCTAATCCCGACCCTAACACCAACTGTTCCCTAACCATAACACCAATAATACTCTGATCCCGACCCTAACACCAACTGTTCCCTAACCATAACACCAATAATACTCTAATCCCGACCCTAACACCAACTGTTCCCTAACCATAACACCAATAATACTCTAATCCCGACCCTAACACCAACTGTTCCCTAACCATAACACCAATAATACTCTGATCCTGACCCTAACACCAACTGTTCCCTAACCATAACACCAATAATACTCTAATCCCGACCCTAACACCAACTGTTCCCTAACCATAACACCAATAATACTCTGATCCTGACCCTAACACCAACTGTTCCCTAACCATAACACCAATGATACTCTGATCCTAACCATAACACTAGAAAAAACTCTGATCCCAACCTTAACACCAACCATACCCTAACCCTAACAGCAATCATACTCTAATCCTAATTAACTATACCCTAACTCTAACTGTACCCTAACCAACCACACCCTAACCCTAACCATACCCTAACCATACCCCAACCCTAACCAACCACACCCTAACCCTATCCATACCCTAACCCTAACCACACCCTAACTATACCCTAACCAACCACACCCTAACCCTAACCATACCCTAACCCTAACCCTAATACCAACCATCAGGGCACCTTAGGTAGTTGATCTTTGTTTCTCTTGCCCCCCCCTCCCATGCTGGGCCTGGGCAGCTTCCCCAGCTGTTGGGCCTGCTGACCAAACCCTAACTCTACATCAACGCCAGCCCAAACATGAAGTGAATGACATGAAGTGCCATATAATGTACGAAATTCACACATTTCACATACTAATCCTTTATCAATCAGCTGAATCTGAAACGTCTACTTACACTTGCTACAGTACAAGCAACATCTGTTATAACCTTACCTGGGGGGGGGGGGGGGTGCTGTGTATAAGCCGCCTGCTGTCGCGCCATTTCTCCGTTTTCAGGGCTGGTTTGCCCTGATTCTGAGACCATGTCGCCTGAAGACGTTATCGATCAGTGTCGGCTATCAAGCCAGCTCTCGTTCCTCCATCTTCTCGGAGTCATTAATACTGGCACAGCGTATCTGTCACGCTGAAATCTCAGCTCCTCCCGGTAACTTACAAAGGTCAAGATGAACAACAGAGAGCTGTTAACCTCTGGTATTAGAACTAACTCCCACTGGACTATTTACAATTGACAGATTTCTGGTTTAATGGGCGCTGCAAATGTGCAACACGCAGGGCTTCGCCCACAGGTTCCTCCTCGTGTCCTTATTAAATATCTTCATCCAAAGTGATTTATCCTGCTGACAGTTACAATGCATAGGATGAATGCTGATCTTACCTGAAGCAATTCATGCAAGACAATGCTGGCATTACAGCACAAGCAGCTTCCTCTTCTCTGCATGCGACTGATCAGTTTATATCCATCCATCCATCCATCCATCCATCCATCCAGTATACCCATTTGTCCTACACTGGGATGCGGCGATCCAGAGCCTGGCCCGAAAAGTACAGAAGCAAAGCAAGGAATAACCCAGGACGGGGCACACACACTCACTCACACTCACACACACATACACACACCTGTAATCATATCTTTGTGGGAACCATTCATTCATTTCTATGGGAAAAATGCTAATGCTAATTATGACAACCTTAACCCCTACTCAGCCCATAACCGTAACCGTAAGTAACCAAACAAAATACAGGAGTTTTTTGCATTTTGCTTTTTCGATTGCAGTCATGGGTTTGTAGAAAATTGAGTTTTCCCTTATGGGTAAAAAAACAATGGGTATTTTTCACTTTGTGGGGATATTTGGTCCCCACAAGGTACGGTGTATCCGGACCACACAC